>NW_026732323.1:1212500-1222500 GCF_028476545.2 Physella acuta
CACAAAGGTAATACAGTCTTTAGAGACTGACACAAGGGTAATACAGTCTTTAGAGACTGACACAAGGGTAATACAGTCTTTAGAGACTCACACCAGGGTAATACAGTCTTTAGAGACTGACACAAGGGTAATACAGTCTTTAGAGACTCACACCAGGGTAATACAGTCTTTAGAGACTGACACAAGGGTAATACAGTCTTTAGAGACTCACACCAGGGTAATACAGTCTTTAGAGACTGACACAAGGGTAATACAGTCTTTAGAGACTCACACCAGGGTAATACAGTCTTTAGAGACTGACACAAGGGTAATACAGTCTTTAGAGACTGACACCAGGGTAATACAGTCTTTAGAGACTGACACAAGGGTAATACAGTCTTTAGAGACGGACACAAGGGTAATACAGTCTTTAGAGACTGACACAAGGGTAATACAGTCTTTAGAGACTAACACAGGGGTAATACAGTCTTTAGAGAATGACACAAGGGTAATACAGTCTTTAGAGGCTGATACAAGGGTAATACAGTCTTTAGAGGCTGATACAAGGGTAATACAACACTCTAGACTGAGACAACAAAAACACAATACAACGCTCATTATAGGTGTCACTAGGTCGGGTGTCACTCGGTGCGCCAAGTGAGGGTGTCACGCTACGCGTTAAATGTGGGTGTAGCACAATGCGCCTCTACTGGTTTTGCATTTTTCTTTTAGTATCACCCTCTCCCCAAGTATTTAATAATTTTAATTGAAATAAAAACATTTTTGCGAGTCAATTTCACGATTTAAAAAAAAAATTTGGTGCCAACCCATAAATAGTTTCACCTTTTGCGGACTCTCCCCCTCTCCTCACCCCACCGTCCTCACACCACCGCCTTGTGATGCTTTATTTGACATACACAAACAGCCCCACACACAAACAGCCCCACACACAAACAGCCCCACACACAAACAGCCCCACACACAAACAGCCCCACACACAAACAGCCCCACACACAAACAGCCCCACACACAAACAGCCCCACACACAAACAGCCCCACACACAAACAGCCCACACACAAACAGCCCCACACACAAACAGCCCCACACACAAACAGCCCCACACACAAACAGCCCCACACACAAACAGCCCCACACACAAACAGCCCCACACACAAACAGCCCCACACACAAACAGCCCCACACACAAACAGCCCCACACACAAACAGCCCCACACACAAACAGCCCCACACACAAACAGCCCCACACACAAACAGCCCCACACACAAACAGCCCCACACACAAACAGCCCCACACACAAACAGCCCCACACACAAACAGCCCCACACACAAACAGCCCCACACACAAACAGCCCCACACACAAACAGCCCCACACACAAACAGCCCCACACACAAACAGCCCCACACACAAACAGCCCCACACACAAACAGCCCCACACACAAACAGCCCCACACACAAACAGCCCCACACACAAACAGCCCCACACACAAACAGCCCCACACACAAACAGCCCCACACACAAACTCTGTACCTGTTTTAGTAGAGATCTCCAACAAACGTTGACCAGTAACGGCTTCCCATGATGATAGTGTACGCCACCGTTGTCCAGACACAAAGAGCTGCCCATGTTGACCACCTAGAGACAATGTTATTGACTTGATATTCAGATCTACACAAACTATCAGAATTTCAAATGTAAAAATATTTCGTGGTTTAAAATAACCATTTATATCCAAGACGAGGGTCTTTAAAAGGGACGCTGTACGCAGCATCGAATGGGGACATAGGGCCAAGACAAGCCTTGGCCACTACAGAGGCGTAGCGATGGGAGGGGGGGGGGGGGCAGGGGGGTACATATGTCCCCGGGCACCGACCTTAGGGGGCGCCAAAATGGGTTGTAAAAACAAATTAAAATGTCATTTTAGCTGCATTTTTGCAATTTGACTGAGGGGGGGGGGGGGGTTGAAAATCGAAAATTTGCTCCCGAGGGGGGCGCCAAATTGAAAGTTTGTCCCCGGGCGCCGGGAAGGGTCGCTACGCCTCTGGGTCACTAAGACAATTTGTGTCACGTGTTTAACATTTGTAAAAATATTTCCTCACTTTGGTCAGTTGACAGGTGAGGCAGAAATGCCTTTGTCTGAAAACCTACCTGTCCCCAATAAATAACGTTTTCATCATAGACATTTAACTCTGGCCAAATGTTCTGAAGATACCAACTAAAATCTTTACATCCAAGTTTTGTTTTCAGGGCCAGTCTCTCACTCACAGGACCAACGTCTAATGTCTGCAACAACAAATATAGGAAACAACTTAGCGATCAAAATGAAAACAATAGCCTCGTTACTTATATGGTTAGCGAGGAATTGAGCAGATTTATTTCTAAATAATTCTAAATAAGCTGGTGAACAGAAACTTACCTTCATATCAGGGTAGATGCTGTACAGAAACCTGGTGTAGTTGCCCATCTTACCTTCATATCAGGATAGATGCTGTACAGAAACCTGATGTAGTTGCCCAACTTACCTTCATATCAGGATAGATGCTGTACAGAAACCTGGTGTAGTTGCCCATCTTACCTTCATATCAGGATAGATGCTGTACAGAAACCTGGTGTAGTTGCCCATCTCACCTTCATATCAGGATAGATGCTGTACAGAAACCTGGTGTAGTTGCCCATCTTACCTACATATCAGGATAGATGCTGTACAGAAACCTGGTGTAGTTGCCCATCTTACCTTCATATCAGGATAGATGTTGTACAGAAACCTGGTGTAGTTGCCCATCTTACCTTCATATCAGGATAGATGCTGTACAGAAACCTGGTGTAGTTGCCCATCTTACCTTCATATCAGGATAGATGCTGTACAGAAACCTGGTGTAGTTGCCCATCTTACCTTCATATCAGGATAGATGCTGTACAGAAACCTGGTGTAGTTGCCCATCTTACCTTCATATCAGGATAGATGCTGTACAGAAACCTGGTGTAGTTGCCCATCTTACCTTCATATCAGGATAGATGCTGTACAGAAACCTGGTGTAGTTGCCCATCTTACCTTCATATCAGGATAGATGCTGTACAGAAACCTGGTGTAGTTGCCCATCTTACCTTCATATCAGGATAGATGCTGTACAGAAACCTGGTGTAGTTGCCCATCTTACCTTCATATCAGGATAGATGCTGTACAGAAACCTGGTGTAGTTGCCCATCTTACCTTCATATCAGGATAGATGCTGTACAGAAACCTGGTGTAGTTGCCCATCTTACCTTCATATCAGGATAGATGCTGTACAGAAACCTGGTGTAGTTGCCCATCTTACCTTCATATCAGGATAGATGCTGTACAGAAACCTGGTGTAGTTGCCCATCTTACCTTCATATCAGGATAGATGCTGTACAGAAACCTGGTGTAGTTGCCCATCTTACCTTCATATCAGGATAGATGCTGTACAGAAACCTGGTGTAGTTGCCCATCTTACCTTCATATCAGGATAGATGCTGTACAGAAACCTGGTGTAGTTGCCCATCTTACCTTCATATCAGGATAGATGCTGTACAGAAACCTGGTGTAGTTGCCCATCTTACCTTCATATCAGGATAGATGCTGTACAGAAACCTGGTGTAGTTGCCCATCTTACCTTCATATCAGGATAGATGCTGTACAGAAACCTGATGTAGTTGCCCATCTTACCTTCATATCAGGATAGATGCTGTACAGAAACCTGGTGTAGTTGCCCATCTTACCTTCATATCAGGATAGATGCTGTACAGAAACCTGGTGTAGTTGCCCATCTCACCTTCATATCAGGATAGATGCTGTACAGAAACCTGGTGTAGTTGCCCATCTTACCTTCATATCAGGATAGATGCTGTACAGAAACCTGGTGTAGTTGCCTATCTTACCTTCATATCAGGATAGATGCTGTACAGAAACCTGGTGTAGTTGCCCATCTTACCTTCATATCAGGATAGATGCTGTACAGAAACCTGGTGTAGTTGCCCATCTTACCTTCATATCAGGATAGATGCTGTACAGAAACCTGGTGTAGTTGCCCATCTTACCTTCATATCAGGATAGATGCTGTACAGAAACCTGGTGTAGTTGCCCATCTTACCTTCATATCAGGATAGATGCTGTACAGAAACCTGGTGTAGTTGCCCATCTTACCTTCATATCAGGATAGATGCTGTACAGAAACCTGGTGTAGTTGCCCATCTTACCTTCATATCAGGATAGATGCTGTACAGAAACCTGGTGTAGTTGCCCATCTTACCTTCATATCAGGATAGATGCTGTACAGAAACCTGGTGTAGTTGCCCATCCAGACGAGGGCTGCCCTCTTGTAGTTGTAATGTTCTATTTGTGTTCTTCCACCTGGGAACGTGTACGGCTGTCCTCGTGCCACGTGACCTACTCTAGAACAGGGGACATGCAGGAGTCTCCCTCCACACATCCACACCTAAAGATAATAATTTACAAATAATAAAATTCCAACACAAATATGGTACAAGAAATTGAAAACAATAACGTTATGTTTGTTTTATGAGTACTATTTGGCCTACTCTTCACCTGTTCTGACCATTACACGCCTACATCACACATAAAAAAATTGTATTACTCACCCTCCACGACATTTCTAAATTCTCCCCTCCCCAAATTTTAAAGCCAGTGTCGTATCCACCTAGCTGGTTAAAGTAGTTCCTGTCTATGGCGTAGGCAGCCCCCACCATGGCCACGCCACTGGGGAGAAGATTTCATTCGAATACAAATTTTACATGTAACCACTTCCATGTTAATAGATTTGCAATCTTTGTAAACAAAAATTAAATTTAAGTTAAATAACTTTCTATTTATTGGCAATGGAACTTTCTTAGATAACTAGCCCAATGTTGGCCTACATATTTTCAAATAAGATTTCAAGCCGCTATTTTCTTCCCCATAAGCCTAAGAATTATAATGTTTATAATGTATTTTTCCGATGTTTTCTTTTCGTTGTTTGTTTGTTATGCATCACTAAAGCGTAACGCTGTGATCGATTAAAAATCAATACTGGTCTTATTCAATAGAATATGCCAACTAATACAGGCCATAGGGCAAATAAAGTAGAGTTCACATGTTTTTGTGACTTTGGCATACAAAGGGATTGTATGATCGGCAGTACGCCCAGCCGCCTTTACTTTCCCTAATGTAAGGTATCCATCGGAGCTGGGTGGACTCAGGGAGGTTGTACGAACGGATTCGAACTCGAGACTTTCGGGTTAACAGTCGTATGTTCTACCATTCGACCACACTGTCAAAATAACGTGGTTAAAAATAATAAAAAGCCTAATGTAGAAGCAGAAGTCTAATGATATGAAACAAAACGTATTAATGACGGTAACAAAATAAAGAGAACTTGCGTACACCCGTGCTGCGGTTGTCTCTCGTCTTGTCGGGTTTGGTCTGGTCATGCCGGCCTCGGTCTGTTCCGGTCTAACCCTGCCGGCACCTGTATGTTCCGGCCTGACCCTGCCGGCAATTGTGTTTTCCAGTCTCTTATTGCCGGCACCTGTATTTTCCGGTCTTTTATTGCCGGCACCTGTATTTTCCGGTCTTTTATTGCCGGCACCTGTATTTTCGGGTCTGACCCTGCCGGCACCTGTATTTTCGGGTCTGACCCTGCCGGCACCTATATTTTCCGGTCTGACCCAGCCGGCACCTGAATGTTCCGGTCTGACCCAGCCGGCACCTATATTTTCCGGTCTGACCCTGCCGGCACCTGTTTGCTCCGGACTTCTATTGCCGGCACCTGAATGTTCCGGTCTACTCGTGCCGGTCCCATTCTGCTCCGGTCTGAAGGACAGCCTGAAGAACTCCAAGCTCCACGTCCAGCCGTACCTTGCCTCGTCCTCAGGTGTCGTGAAGTACCTGAACGTTACAGGGTCGATGAAATCTACCGTTGCCATGGCGACCACCTGTCTATCCATCGCCACTTCAGCAAGCAGTGGCGGCAGCCTAGAGCAAGCAAGAAGAAAACAAATCTCAGGTCCAGATGTCTGTTTACACCGTGTTAACAACAGGTTGCTGCCTTCATCCAAAGTGATATTTGAAGGCAACACTCACATACGATAACAACAGAGCTAAAAGCACGACAATCAACCAAATAACCGCTTTACCTAACCCCAAAAAATTTAACTCTAACTTCTACCCTGACTCGTACACATATACTCTGTCTAATGTTAACTAATGCGTGGAGTAAGCCTAGTACTGCTTTGTCCATGTACTTTCGACAATGTTGTATGATCTATAAGTTCAGAGTTCAGTCTATTCTAAATGTACATAATTCATGCCTATTCTATATGTTCAGAATTCATGTCTAAGCTGAATGTTCAGAATTCATTTCGATTATGTATGTCTTTTCTATATGTTCGATATTCTCGCTAAGAAAAAGTTGTATTTCATGCTACTAAATTTGTGACTCTGTGGTTGGGTGATGAAACAGGCACTTGCTCAAATACTTTTCTAAGACTAAAACCACGAACAACATGACTAATTTCCGTGAGTTAACAAAAACGCTATTTT
Source organism: Physella acuta (assembly GCF_028476545.2). Taxonomy (NCBI): domain Eukaryota; kingdom Metazoa; phylum Mollusca; class Gastropoda; family Physidae; genus Physella; species Physella acuta. The sequence goes on from NW_026732323.1 coordinate 1,219,062, forward strand.
TCAGTTACTATACTCTAAGAACAGCTGCCGGTAATTTTCGGTATTTTGGATATCAAATTATACAGTACAGTGTACAGTTGATAACACGTATTCTACACAAATGGCTGAACAATCAGATGCGCCTTACCAGTTAATGTTGACTTCCATATGGCTGTCAAAGAATATCAAAACATCACCACTAGCAAGTTGACTGCCGCGCATGCGTGCTCGAATTAAACCCGCACGTTCACGAATGCGTACAATATGTACAAGTCCTGCTGGAAAGTTCTCTTTTACGTACGTGTCCAAATTGTCTTTCAGTTCGGCTACAAATGCAAAACAAAACGTTTTAATTTTTTTATATAAAAAAACACAGTTATTTTAACAAATTATTGTGTTGTGTAAAGCTGCCTTATGATGCTGTAGGAATTGGAGGATTTCATGAAACTTTAAGCCCATTCTTCATGAAGAACTCGATACTTCAAGGCTTAAAACTCCCTAGAATATTTACACTACCATTACTTTAAACTACATGATTAATTTTTCGCTTTACTATTTAGAAAAAATTTCACACATTTCCGCAACAGTTCTGGTTGAGAGAATTTCTGTAATACTTTCAAAGTTATAAATCATATTATTAATATTATGCTCTAGCGAATTTTTTAAAAAATATTTCCATTATATTTAGCTCAATATTTACACCTTTCCAATACACAAGTTCAGAAATAATTTCCGTGAACTAGGTAGATGATTGAGGTATACCAGTATAAGCTGTAAGTATACCAGTATAAGCTGTAAGTGTACCAGTATAAGCTGTAAGTGTACCCACATAAGCTGTAAGTGTACCCACATAAGCTGTAAGTGTACCCACATAAGCTGTAAGTGTACCCACATAAGCTGTAAGTGTACCCACATAAGCTGTAAGTGTACCCACATAAGCTTTAAGTGTACCTACATAAGCTGTAAGTGTACCCACATAAGCTGTAAGTGTACCCACATAAGCTGTAAGTGTACCCACATAAGCTGTAAGTGTACCCACATAAGCTGTAAGTGTACCCACATAAGCTTTAAGTGTACCTACATAAGCTGTAAGTGTACCCACATAAGCTGTAAGTGTACCCACATAAGCTGTAAGTGTACCCACATAAGCTGTAAGTGTACCAGTATAAGCTGTAAGTGTACCAGTATAAGCTGTAAGTGTACCAGTATAAGCTGTAAGTGTACCAGTATAAGCTGTAAGTGTACCAGTATAAGCTGTAAGTGTACCAGTATAAGCTGTAAGTGTACCAGTATAAGCTGTAAGTGTACCCACATAATGTGCTGGCGTCATCGACCAGAATGATTTCCCTGATGTTTTCTCTGGGTGATCTGTTGATGATGCTGTACACGGTACGGAGCAGAAGTGACGGCCATTCATCGTGAAACGGTACAATGACCGAGGCTTGGCCGAGCTTTGTTGTGTCGTACTGTAGAGAGTCACACCTGTAGACAGTCATGTGTACACAATATTTTATCACACCTGTAGGCAGTCATGTTTACACAATATTTTATCGCACCTGTAGGCAGTCATGTGTACACAATATTTTATCACACCTGTAGGCAGTCATGTGTACATAATATTTTATCACATCTGTAAGCAGTCATGTGTACACAATATTTTATCACACCTGTAGGCAGTCATGTTTACACAATATTTTATCACACCTGTAGACAGTCATGTGTACACAATATTTTATCACACCTGTAGGCAGTCATGTGTACGTAATATTTTATCACACCTGTAGACAGTTATGTGTACACAATATTTTATCACACCTGTAGGCAGTCATGTGTACACAATATTTTATCACACCTGTAGGCAGTTATGTGTACACAATATTTTATCACACCTGTAGGCAGTCATGTGTACACAATATTTTATCACACCTGTAGGCAGTCATGTGTACACAATATTTTATCACACCTGTAGGCAGTCATGTGTACACAATATTTTATCACACCTGTAGGCAGTCATGTGTACACAATATTTTGTCGTATATGTGAGTAAAAATGTGTACACTATGTTTAGTTGCAGGAATAATGTGTACACAAAATTCTGTTACACATGTAGGCATATTTTTACACTTTTTTTATTACACAGTTTGACAAATGTTTGTATACAATATTTGGCCTAACCTGTAATACAGCCGTTATAGTTAAATTATGCAAAAAATAATCTCTAGCCTTTCTTACCTTAGTCCGTTGGTATATAATACTATTAATAATCCCAGTTTAACATGTTAAACATAAATGACGCAATGTGTCACAAGTTTTTACGAAAAAGGGTAACAATAGAAGTGTATCAACTACTGAATACCTGGTAACATACATGAAGATTAATTCCTTGACTCTCGCCCACTCTACCTGGGTACCAGCCAGAGCTGAACTACCAATGACTCTGGTGTTAAAAACCCTGAACCCGACCCAACAGCTAATCTGTTCCACATTTAGAAATGTTGCAAGGCTAAGCACGAAGAACGTTAGCGATAATACAATTATCATCTGGTACCTTCTAACGGAAAAGTGTCCGACTACTAACTTAGTTAACGTACCCCTTATTTCTAGTATCCGGCAACAATCTGTTCAATGGTATCGTATCACTGCCTGCAACGTTCACGGAAAACTTGGACAAAAGTTGTAAACCAGTTTCATTTTTCTCTAGCTCGATGCCAACCCCCAGCTCCCCTGGGCCGGAGATGTTGTTTTTACCGTAGTCATCAATCAGAGGGTTACCTGTCTCCCCACCCCTCCAGTATTGGACGAGCAGGGCCCAGGGGCTCTGGCTGGGTGGACGGGTGGACTGCGAGGGGTGTGGCCGTAGGGCATGGGTCAAGACGTGGTTCAACTCCACCCTGGCGCCGTGATGCTGGTGGTGCCCCGGGTTCTTGTACATCACACAGTACAGAAGCAGGAGGCTGGAGAAGGCGTTGATCAGAAAGACGGCACCAAGCCAGGAACACTGGAATGTTTTCAATGGGTACTGGAGACAGCGGTAGAGAGTTGAAAATGTTCTAGGTCTTGTCATGTTTATCTTACTTCATATAAGTCATCTCTTACTTGTTGTAGGTCGTCTTTTGTTTCTTATAGGTCTTCTCCTACTTCTTATAGGTCTTTTTTATTTGGTGCATGTCTTCTGTTATTTCTTATAGGTCTTGCCTTTTTTTCATAAAGTTCATATAGTTCATATAGGTTTTGTATCTCTTATTTCATATAGTTTTAGACAAATGTTTTAAAAATAATATAATGCTTTTACATTTTTATAAAGGTGGTGACATAAAAGATTTATTTGAAAATGTCATTACACTTTTTCTTATTAAAATATTTTTGAGAAACAAGACTTGTGCATGTCATGTAAAATATTTTACCACGTTTTTAATCCAGTTAGCTCACACAAGATAATGAAGACGACAGAATAGCACAG
>NW_026732323.1:1227500-1245000 GCF_028476545.2 Physella acuta
TGCTAAGGATTATTGAAAAATGTTAACCATAAGAGTATAATTAGATAAATTAATTTAATTGCTCTAATTTGACATTAAATCAGGCTCCCGCCTTTGTTGACGGAAGTAGCCAGGGATAAAAAGGTAGTAGCCATGGCAACGCTGGACTACATCAAGGCAGAAACATTTCAGTACGAGTTCAATGTCAACTACCTGACCAGATACGCCTGGACCTGGACCATGGTCTTCTTCGAGACTTTCTTCAGGCAGGACCAGATAGGAGCTGACCCCCGGGCAACCAGGGTGTACGTGATTTGTTGTAGGGTGGCGTGTCTACACTTTGATATTACACAAATTAGTGCTGAGAATAATCGAATATGTATATATATATATATATATATATATATATATATATATATATATATATATATATATATATATAGCCTATATATATATAAAGATCAACTACTTGATATAAATTACAAAACGTTTAGGCTAAATTATTTGTTTGCAGTAATAACATAGGCGGCTTTTGTTCTTTTAATCGTTACGTAATTCTCTCGCAGAGGTGTAACCATGGTGGGTCCAGCCTATGCTATAGACAGAGATTACTTTAACGAACTTGGAGGATACGACTCTGAGATGAAGGTCTGGGGTGGAGAAAACATTGAGATGTCATGGAGGGTGAGTAGCCTATTCTATTTATAGCTACAAACACAAATGTTCTGCGTATATCGTTGACTAGAAAGATTTTAATGGAAATGGATATAAGAAGATTTTGGAAAAGAAAAAACTAGAAAGGGTAATCAATAAGACTAAATTTATGGAATTCGTCGATCAGATGTGTACACTTAATTTTAAATTTCCAATCTATAATTCAGGTGTGGATGTGTGGAGGGAGACTCCTGCATGTCCCCTGTTCTAGAGTAGGTCACGTGGCACGAGGACAGCCGTACACGTTCCCAGGTGGAAGAACACAAATAGAACATTACAACTACAAGAGGGCAGCCCTCGTCTGGATGGGCAACTACACCAGGTTTCTGTACAGCATCTATCCTGATATGAAGGTAAGATGGGCAACTACACCAGGTTTCTGTACAGCATCTATCCTGATATGAAGGTAAGATGGGCAACTACACCAGGTTTCTGTACAGTATCTATCCTGATATGAAGGTAAGATGGGCAACTACACCAGGTTTCTGTACAGCATCTATCCTGATATGAAGGTAAGATGGGCAACTACACCAGGTTTCTGTACAGCATCTATCCTAATATGAAGGTAAGATGGGCAACTAACCAGGTTTCTGTACAGCATCTATTCTGACATGAAGGTAAGATGGGCAACTACACCAGGTTTCTGTACAGCATCTATCCTGATATGAAGGTAAGATGGGCAACTACACCAGGTTTCTGTACAGCATCTATCCTGATATGAAGGTAAGATGGGCAACTACACCAGGTTTCTGTACAGCATCTATCCTGATATGAAGGTAAGATGGGCAACTACACCAGGTTTCTGTACAGCATCTATCCTGATATGAAGGTAAGATGGGCAACTACACCAGGTTTCTGTACAGTATCTATCCTGATATGAAGGTAAGATGGGCAACTACACCAGGTTTCTGTACAGCATCTATCCTGATATGAAGGTAAGATGGGCAACTACACCAGGTTTCTGTACAACATATATCCTGATATGAAGTAAGATGGGCAACTAACCAGGATTCTGTACAGCATCTATTCTGACATGAAGGTAAGATGGGCAACTACACCAGGTTTCTGTACAGCATCTATCCTGATATGAAGGTAAGATGGGCAACTACACCAGGTTTCTGTACAGAATCTATCCTGATATGAAGGTAAGATGGGCAACTACACCAGGTTTCTGTACAGCATCTATCCTGATATGAAGGTAAGATGGGCAACTACACCAGGTTTCTGTACAGCATCTATCCTGATATGAAGGTAAGATGGGCAACTACACCAGGTTTCTGTACAGCATCTATCCTGATATGAAGATAAGATGGGCAACTACACCAGGTTTCTGTACAGCATCTATCCTGATATGTAGGTAAGATGGGCAACTACACCAGGTTTCTGTACAGCATCTATCCTGATATGTAGGTAAGATGGGCAACTACACCAGGTTTCTGTACAGCATCTATCCTGATATGTAGGTAAGATGGGCAACTACACCAGGTTTCTGTACAGCATCTATCCTGATATGTAGGTAAGATGGGCAACTACACCAGGTTTCTGTACAGCATCTATCCTGATATGAAGGTAAGATGGGCAACTACACCAGGTTTCTGTACAGCATCTATCCTGATATGAAGGTAAGATGGGCAACTACACCAGGTTTCTGTACAGCATCTATCCTGATATGAAGGTAAGATGGGCAACTACACCAGGTTTCTGTACAGCATCTATCCTGATATGAAGGTAAGATGGGCAACTACACCAGGTTTCTGTATAGCATTTATCCCGAAACGAATTAAGGTATTTGCTCTCTGTTATTCAAAGGGAATTTAGCATGTTTTTATACATGAATCAATTCGATAACTTCCCATTTATGTATTTATTAATAAACCTGCTAAATTCCTCGCTACCCATGTAAGAAACGATGCTACTGTTTTTATTTTGATCCCTTAGTTGTTTCCTGTATTATTTTGTTGCAGACATTAGACGTTGGAGACTTAAGCGAGAGACTGGCCCTGAAAACAAAACTTGGATGTAAAGATTTTAGTTGGTATCTTCAGAACATTTGGCCAGAGTTGAATGTCTACGATGTAAACGCTACACTATGGGGACAGGTATTTGTAAATTAAAATAATTTGTCTTTCTAAATTCCAAATTTCTCAAGACTACTTTCATCCTTAAAAGTAGTTGGAAGTTGTTATTATAAAAGAATACATTTTGTTTCTGTCTGTAAAGTTATTCACTGAATCTCACAGGTACGAAATGAGGGGACTGGCTTGTGTCTTGATAACAACGGATATTTGTTCCAAGCTCCAGCGCCTTTATATCTACAGCCTTGTGCGCAAATTCTTCATCAACAGGTATGTTACATTAAAGGTGATATCTTTAGGTGACTTCACCCATCTGGGGTCAGAAGTGTCTGATTTTTGTGAAGAAGTCGTACGTGTAGAGATACCAACGGGAGCTAAGCCATGTTTAGTTACGTATTTTTCTTTGCATTTTTAAAAAGTTTAATGTAAAACCATGAAAATTGTATTTGAACTTCGGTTATTCCATAAAGTTGGATTCGTTTTTTAAAATTAGTTGAGTGACGCATGGATGTGTATGTAACTTTAGAGGAGGGGAGTTTATAGAACAGCTTAACCACCGTGACATCATTTATTAAATACCTTTTCCGCGTCATGTATTGATGAATGTATTAGCTACAGCATTGAAACATCTGTTACATGGAGATTTGATACTTCTAACTACAAAAGTAAACGGTCCATCATCTAGAGAAAAGGTTGACAATTATGAACGTATTCAACAAAAATAAAATTCATAATTGTATGGTGTTAAAAGTGGAGTGTTTTTAATAATAGATTTCTTCTTTTACCTATACTCTTAAATGCTGATTCATGTTGAGTGTACTGTTTATTTACATAAGAAAGTTAAAATTGATACATTAAAACCCGATCAGACTAATGCATTATCCAATTAGATTAATAATTTGATAATCTCGAGTTTCTAGCACAGTTGTCTTTACCTTAAAAGTCTTTAAAAAATCGCGCCAGACTAAGCATACGTTAAAATGTTCTAAAACAGTTTTTGTTTGTTAAAATGGAGATCTTATTATCCAACAAATCTTCTCTTGTTGGAATCTCTAGTTATCCAACAAATCTTCTCTTGTTGGAGTCTCTAAATATCCAACAAATCTTCTCTTGTTGGAGTCTCTAAATATCCAACAAATCTTCTCTTGTAGGAGTCTCTAAATATCCAACAAATCTTCTCTTGTTGGAGTCTCTAAATATCCAACAAATCTTCTCTTGTTAGTCTCTAAATATCCAACAAATCTTCTCTTTTTGGAGTCTCTAAATATCCAACAAATCTTCTCTTATTGGAGTCTCTAGTTATCCAACAAATCTTCTCTTGTTGGAGTCTCTAGTTATCCAACAAATCTTCTCTTGTTGGAGTCTCTACATATCCAACAACTTTTGTTGGAGTCTCTAGTTATCCCACAAATCTTCTCTTGTAAGAGTCTCTAGTTATCCAACAAATCTTCTCTTGTTGGAGTCTCTAAATATCCCACAAATCTTCTCTTGTTAGTCTCTAAATATCCCACAAATCTTCTCTTGTTAGTCTCTAAATATCCCACAAATCTTCTCTTGTTAGTCTCTAAATATCCAACAAATCTTCTCTTGTTGGAGTCTCTAAATATCCAACAAATCTTCTCTTGTAGGAGTCTCTAAATATCCAACAAATCTTCTCTTGTTGGAGTCTCTAAATATCCAACAAATCTTCTGTTGTTGGAGTCTCTAAATATCCAACAAATCTTCTCTTGTAGGAGTCTCTAAATATCCAACAAATCTTCTCTTGTTAGTCTCTAAATATCCAACAAATCTTCTCTTGTTGGAGTCTCTAAATATCCAACAAATCTTCTCTTGTTAGTCTCTAAATATCCAACAAATCTTCTCTTGTTGGAGTCTCTAAATATCCAACAAATCTTCTCTTATTGGAGTCTCTAGTTATCCAACAAATCTTCTCTTGTTGGAGTCTCTAGTTATCCAACAAATCTTCTCTTGTTGGAGTCTCTACATATCCAACAACTTTTGTTGGAGTCTCTAGTTATCCCACAAATCTTCTCTTGTAAGAGTCTCTAGTTATCCCACAAATCTTCTCTTGTAAGAGTCTCTAGTTATCCAACAAATCTTCTCTTGTTAGTCTCTAGTTATACAACAAATCTTCTCTAAATATCCAACAACTTTTGTTGGAGTCTATAGTTATCCAACAAATCTTCTCTTGTTAGTCTCTAGTTATACAACAAATCTTCTCTTGTTGGAGTCTCTAGTTATCCAACAAATCTTCTCTTGTTAGTCTCTAGTTATACAACAAATCTTCTCTAAATATCCAACAACTTTTGTTGGAGTCTATAGTTATCCAACAAATCTTCTCTTGTTAGTCTCTAGTTATACAACAAATCTTCTCTTGTTGGAGTCTCTAGTTATCCAACAAATCTTCTCTTGTTAGTCTCTAGTTATACAACAAATCTTCTCTTGTTGGAGTCTCTAGTTATCCAACAAATCTTCTCTTGTTAGTCTCTAGTTATACAACAAATCTTCTCTAAATATCCAACAACTTTTGTTGGAGTCTATAGTTATCCAACAAATCTTCTCTTGTTAGTCTCTAAATATCCAACAAATCTTCTCTTGTTAGTCTCTAAATATCCCACAAATCTTCTCTTGTTAGTCTCTAAATATCCCACAAATCTTCTCTTGTTGGAGTCTCTAGTTATCCAACAAATCTTCTCTTGTTAGTCTCTAGTTATACAACAAATCTTCTCTAAATATCCAACAACTTTTGTTGGAGTCTATAGTTATCCAACAAATCTCTAAATATCCAACAAATCTTCCCGCCAGGTATTCTCCCTCTCAGCAGACGGCCGTCTAAAAACAACGCTCCAATGTGTCGTCTGCCACCACGCCAAGGACGACGCGCCAGTTTTGCTGGAAGATTGCATCATAGGGTCACGCGACTTGTGGACATACAAGGTAAACATGTCCACATATCATATATACCTTCATACATAATGGTAGACAACACTGTTTGGGTGCTCGTTTATTGATGGTGGTCAATGCGGGCGTAGGGTCATTAGCTTGTTATAATTTCTAAAAATGTCGACTTTAATAAACAACGGTCTTATCTGCTGTATGCAATGTCTAATATAACACCATCCCCATCCAAACACCCACACACACGTACACACACGTACTATTGTATTTTTCCATTTTTTTATTATTATAATTATATAATTATTTATTCTTAGACCTAGTTTAATTACATATTTTTAATTAATGTTTTCAGGACAAGCAACTGATACACGCCCGATCTGGTTTGTGTCTTGAAGTTTTCTCAAACCGACCCGTGTTGAGGCGTTGTTCACAATCTAACCTCCACCAGAGATGGGATTTTCTTCCATATTCGCTTCAATAACATTGTACGTGTTGCTAAAGTAGATACGTTGAACAAATTAGTTACACATATGATTGGTTATATTTTTTTTCTAAATTTGTATATAATTTTGTCGGCGGTATTTTTTATATTATTCTACTTAATTAAATTTGCAGATTAGTGTATGTGTATTAGTTTGTCTTGTTATGTTAAGACTACATTGATTTGGATTTATCATGCAGGCAAGCCTCCCACAACGACATATATTTCTAATTAAATATTTGCTTCATTAAAAAAAAACTAATTTGTATTAGTATATATATATATATATATATATATATATATATATATATATATATATATATATATATATATATATATATATATATATATATATATATATATATATATATATATATATATATATATATATGTGTGTGTGTGTGTGTGTGTGTGTGAGCTTGTATAAAAGTGTTATTTTGTTTTGCTTTGACTGTTTTTGAAGTTCATTGTCTTTCAAATCACGTGCATTGATGATCATACTAAAAGACAATGTCGTCATTTTAATTTTATTTGTAAGTTTCCAGCCAAAATATAAGCTTCGATACTACAAAAAAAAACAATTGTTCTCTCTATTGAATTGTTAGTTTCAATTCATATCTAAAGAATCCAAACGATGGTTTAAAAGATAACAATAGAAATAACACAACCAGACAACGTAAAGATACATTTAATTACGGTAAATAACTAACAGGGCGGGGGAAAGGGGGGGGGATTGATCAAGGTGTTACAGCAAAGGTGGATTATTTCATGATGGTACTGTTATGGGAGGGGGGGAAGGGGGCAATGCGCTTCACAAACCGCAGATAATTTCATAGCAGTGTGGGTAGGGATAATCACAGCATTAACATATACATTCATTTATCATTTATTTGGAGTCAGGGGTCTTCAAAGCATTTACCGAATGGTGATTTGTTCATGGCGGTTAGGGCTAACCAGGACATTACAACACTGACGTATCATGTCAGAGTGGGTGTGGGGATCAACATTACATCATACAAGGTTGTAGGAAGGGGAGTTTGTTCAAAATTGAACTCCACCACGACCTGAGTGAGCACTGAGCATCAACCCTTGAATGTGTACACAAAGCACGTGCAAAATAACACAATGAGAGCAGTTTTTGGGCGAGAGGTGGCATAGAGGAATCAAGCTGAACACTTGATGTTGGTTAGGCTAAACGGTTATACGACATCACTAGAGTGTTACACGACATCACGACATCACTGGAGTGTTACACGACATGACTAGAGTATTCCACGACATCACTAGAGTGTTACACGACATCACTGGAGTGTTAGACGACATCACTGGAGTGTTACACGACATCACTGTAGTGTTACACGACATCACGACATCACTGGAGTGTTACACGACATCACTAGAGTGTTACACGACATCACTGGAGTGTTACACGACATCACTAGAGTGTTACACGACATCACTGGAGTGTTACACGACATCACTGTAGTGTTACACGACATCACGACATCACTGGAGTGTTACACGACATCACTGGAGTGTTACACGACATCACTGGAGTGTTACACGACATCACTAGAGTGTTACACGACATCACTGGAGTGTTACACGACATGACTGGAGTGTTACACGACATGACTGGAGTGTTACACGACATGACTGGAGTGTTACACGACATGACTGGAGTGTTACACGACATCACTGGAGTGTTACACGACATCACTAGAGTGTTACACGACATCACTGGAGTGTTACACGACATCACTGGAGTGTTACACGACATCACGACATCACTGGAGTGTTACACCACCTCACTGGAGTGATACAAGACATCACTGGAGTGGAGTTAAAGCAAGAAAATCAACGTCAACGACCTACGTTAGAGTGGATGTTGTTTGCGCTGGTGACCACAGTCCGGTTCGTTCACGAAGTTGGACTTGTTGTCTAAATCCTCCACCATATTCTCAATTAAGAACGAAGAAGAAGAAGAAGTTTGCGCTGGTAACGCTCCTGACAGGAAAAATGTAAGACACGGTATCACTGTGTTAAGACACGATATTACTGCGTTAAGACACGGTGTTACTGTGTTGAGACACGGTGCTACTGTGTTAAGACACGGTGCTACTGTGTGAAGACACGGTGCTACTGTGTTAAGACACGGTGCTACTGTGTGAAGACACGGTGCTACTGTGTTAAGACACCGTATCACTGTGTTAAGAGACGGTGTTACTGTGTTAAGACACGGTGTTACTGTGTTAAGACACGGTGCTACTGTGTTAAGACACGTTGTTACTGTGTTAAGACACGGTGCTACTGTGTTAAGACACGGTGCTACTGTGTGAAGACACGGTGCTACTGTGTTAAGACACCGTATCACTGTGTTAAGAGACGGTGTTACTGTGTTAAGACACGGTGTTACTGTGTTAAGACACGGTGTTACTGTGTTAAGACACGGTGTTACTGTGTTAAGACACGGTGCTACTGTGTTAAGACACGGTGTTACTGTGTTAAGACACGGTGCTACTGTGTTAAGACACGGTGTTACTGTGTTAAGACACGGTGTTACTGTGTTAAGACACGGTGCTACTGTGTCGCCAGTCAAGGATGAACATCGTTACAGTCTCTTGTACATCACAACACAACTTTAAGTCAAACAAAAAAAATCTGACACTTTTCAACAAACGAACAACAAAAATCTTGTTAGCCCAAAATCAGTCAATTTTCAGTGTATGAAACAACAACATTCTAGTCAAAACAAAACTAGCCTATTTGCACTATACGATATAACACAACTTCAAATGAGCAAATTTTCAACAAACAATATAACACAACTTGAAGTCAACCCAAAATCAGTCAATTTTACTCTACAATATAAAACTCCTCAAATCAAACCCAAAAACAGTCAATTTTTAATATACGATATAATTCATTCCCCCCCCCCCCCCCCCCACCCCAGGAGCGGGTTACATTCATAAAACACACATAGCCAATAACAGCCTGACATGTATAAAAACGTGTTTATAAAATTCAATAAACATCAGCGACTGTCTTTAAACAAGGATTAGGTTGTGATGCAGTTAATACCAAGTAACACGTTAAATTGTATTGATTATACAGACCCGCCTATGTAGGCTACAGTTCAGAACAATTGGGCAACAGTTGGAAAAACTTATTTTGTAAACTTCACTTACTTGTGCGAACTTCAACAAACAGCAAATTCATGATGAGATATTCAACGCTTTTTCGTAAAGTAAACAAGTTAAAATATATCCTATTCATTGTTTTGGTGACTAGTATATTAACGTGCGTGTTTTATATGATTTGGTTCTACTCCCCACTCACGAGATCAAAGCTTCATCACGATATCGAGAAAAGGATAATTACAGAATCTAGACGCGGTACAGTGATACCCGCCTCAGTTAAAACTGAACACAAGTTCGAACTGAAGTATAAATATCGTAGCGCCTCACTTTGGCTCAAGAACATAACGCTCAGCGAGTACAGGGCGGGTGCGATAACAGGTAACTACCTGATTGATAATTACGGCAAGAACAACCTAATGATGCCCGGAGAAATGGGGAAACCCGTAGCTTCGGGCAGATCTCAGACTGAGAAAATTGAAAGGGCACTGTCCAAGTTCCACGTCAACACGGTGATAAGTGACGAGATACCGTTAAATAGGATGGTACCAGACTCTAGGATAGCGGGGTAAGTTGGTTAAGTTAGTGGTACCAGACTCGAGGATATGGGGGTAAGTTGGTGCCTACAGGTGTGATAAAATAATGTGTACACATGACTGCCTACAGGTGTGATAAAATAATGTGTACACATGACTGTCTACAGGTGTGATAAATTATTATGTACACATAACTGCCTACATGTGTGATAAAATATTGTGTACACATGACTGTCTACAGGTGTGATAAATTATTATGTACACATAACTGCCTACAGGTTGAAAAAAATAATGTGTACACATAACTGCCTACATGTGTGATAAAATATTGTGTACACATGACTGCCTACAGGTGTGATAAAATAATGTGTACACATAACTGCCTACATGTGTGATAAAATATTGTGTACACATGACTGTCTACAGGTGTGATAAATTATTATGTACACATAACTGCCTACAGGTGTGATAAAATATTGTGTACACATGACTGTCTACAGGTGTGATAAATTATTATGTACACATAACTGCCTACATGTGTGATAAAATATTGTGTACACATGACTGTCTACAGGTGTGATAAATTATTATGTACACATAACTGCCTACAGGTTGAATAAAATAATGTGTACACATAACTGCCTACATGTGTGATAATATATTGTGTACACATGACTGCCTACAGGTGTGATAAAATATTGTGTACACATGACTGCCTACAGGTGTGATAAAATATTGTGTACACATAACTGCCTACAGGTGTGATAAAATATTGTGTACACATAACGGCCTACAGGTGTGATAAAATATTGTGTACACATGACTGTCTACAGGTGTGATAAAATATTGTGTACGCATGACTGCCTACATGTGTGATAAAATATTGTGTACACATGACTGCCTACAGGTGTGATAAAATATTGTGTACACATGACTGCCTACAGGTGTGATAAAATATTGTGTACACATTACTGCCTACAGGTGTGATAAAATATTGTGTACACATGACTACCTACAGGTGTGATAAAATATTGTGTACACATGACTGCCTACAGGTGTGATAAAATATTGTGTACACATGACTGCCTACAGGTGTGATAAAATATTGTGTACACATTACTGCCTACAGGTGTGATAAAATATTGTGTACACATGACTACCTACAGGTGTGATAAAATATTGTGTACACATGACTGCCTACAGGTGTGATAAAATATTGTGTACACATGACTACCTACAGGTGTGATAAAATATTGTGTACACATGACTGTCTACAGGTGTGACTCTCTACAGTACGACACAACAAAGCTCGCCCAGGCCTCGGTCATTGTACCGTTTCACGATGAATGGCCGTCACTTCTGCTCCGTACCGTGTACAGCATCATCAACAGATCACCCAGAGAAAACATCAGGGAAATCATTCTGGTCGATGACGCCAGCACATTATGTGGGTACACTTACAGCTTATACTGGTACACTACAGTTTATACTGGTACACTTACAGCTTATACTGGTACACTTACAGCTTATACTGGTACACTTACAGCTTATACTGGTACACTTACAGCTTATACTGGTACACTTACAGCTTTTACTGGTACACTTACAGCTTATACTGGTACACTTACAGCTTATACTGGTACACTTACAGCTTATACTGGTACACTTACAGCTTATACTGGTACACTTACAGCTTATACTGGTACACATTCTAATTAAGACTTAACATCTTTTTTGCGATTACTTTTTTCTAACATTTTTATCGAAATGTCAAAATGGAATAACTGAGCTGGATGATAAGCAAGAATAACTTTAAGACTGAGGTCCAAAAACTTCCTGAAACATCTTGATGAGGGCCAAATGTTTATTGTGTTTTATAGCTCTCAAGGATGATAGTGTGTAGTGCACTAACTTGTTGGAAAGGATGATGTTGTTTATTTGCCTAGATTGTGTTTACAGCCTGTAGGCCAACACACCTTATTGATTTGTTATTAATGCTGTCTGAATGTCAGTTCAAAAACTTTAATCCGATTATAAAGTAGAATTATTTCGGTTAAAAGTATATCCCACCTAATTTTTACACTGAACGCTTTACAAATTTACCCTTTATTTGTTTCTATATGTGGTTGATTAAGTAGGCAATTATCAATTTCTAAAGTGTATGATTACAACCAAGTCTAAAGTACTTTAAGCATTTTGAAGGCTGTGTGAAAATTTAAATTGTTAATACAAATTATAATAGGTCGACGCTCCAATAAGACTAAACAAACGATTACAATTTATTTACAAAACTAAATTTTTTCATGAAAATACAACTAAAAATAAACAATAAATAAATTTATTTCAAAATACAACGTCTACAACACATTATTCTGTTACACCTATTTTGAATTTCATCATTAGCATAATTTTCCGTTCTTGCCCGAGACATGTTGAGCAGACGAACTAGAGACTGGAGATTTGATTGAATGACCTTGGCATACAAGGGGTTAGTGTGGTCAGAAGTACGCCCTGCCACCTTTGTTTCTCTAACGTGAATGAGGTACCCATCAGAGCTGGGTGGACATCAGTTGTCATCGGTCTGCAAACACCTTTCATTATATATATATATATATATATATATATATATATATATATATATATATATATATATATATATATATATATATATGTATACATATCTATCTATCTATATATATATATATAAAGCAATGTATGTCTATATGTCTGTGTGTCTGTGTGTCTTTTATGCATTACTACACCTTTTATCACATCGCCGTGAAACTTTGGGATGTTGTTAAAAATATTCCTGCGGAGGTTTCTGCGAAAAAAAAAATCAAATTCACAGGGGTGACGCCCCGGCAGGGCGCGATTTGTTTTTTCTCTATATACGGTATATTTTTTAAAAGTCGATTTTAATTTGACACCGTTCACCCGATAGGCAGGAAACTTTAGGGAGTTCATTATAACACTCTAGGAAATGGTTCTGTAAAAAGACATTTTTAATTTCACAAGGGCGGCGCCACGGGAGGGTGCGATTTTTCTCTATGTACGGTATATTTTTTAAAAAAGTCGAATTTAATTTGACACCGTTCACCCGATATGCATGAAACTTTGTGTGTGTGTTTTAACGTAAAGAAGTTGTTATATTTCGAGTATGTATAAGTTATATGTGGGACGGTTTGGTCTAGCGATAGAGCGTAGGACTGCTTACCTGAAAGTCTTGCTTTCGAGTTCGGGTTCAAGTCATTGGAACGTCCCTGTGTCCACCTAGCTCTGATGGGTACCTAACTCACGTTAGGGGAAGTAAAGGCGGTTGGGCATAGTGCTGGCCACATTATACCTTCAAATGCCGAGGTCAAGAGACATGAACTCGATTTCGCTAAGTCTAAAGAGAAATCTTTGCTAAAAGTTATATTTTGTCGATTTATATTTAAAGTAATTCTTAAATATACGTTACCATTGTATATTTCCAGTAGAGCTGAAAGACAGGTTAGACAAGTACATCAAGGAGAATTTTCCAGAAGGTCTCGTGCATATAGTACACATCCATGAACGTGTTGGTCTGACTCAAGCGCGCATGCGCGGCAGTCAAATAGCCACTGGTGACGTTTTGATATTCTTTGACAGCCATATGGAGGTCAACATTAATTGGTTGGTCGATATTGCAGATTCTTTATTAGTTAAATACCAAACCAAACTATTCTCCCTTGTTGATTATTTACTTCAGTTCTCACATCTTCAGGCTGATTCAAATTTAATTTCCTTCTCTTCATGACAACCTCAAATGGATTCGTTCCAGGCTTCCTCCGCTGTTGAACGAAATAGCCAAGGACGGAAAAGTGGTCGCCATGGCAACGCTGGACTACATCAACGCCAAAAGCTTTAGATACAAGTTCAATGACAACTACCTGACCAGGTACGGCTGGACCTGGACCATGGTCTTCTTCGAGACTTACTTCAGGCCGGACCAGATAGGAGCTGACCACAGGACCGTCAGGAAGTAAGAGTCTGTCCATCCAATCATTCATGTCCACTAGTTAAACCAGAGGCGTAGCGAGGGGGGGGGGGGGGCGGGGGGGGGTGCGGACCGCACCGGGTGACACCATTGAGGGGGGTGACACCAAGGCAAAACATAGTAAAATATATAGAGAAAAACTTGAGGGGGGGGGTGCTAATCGAAAGTTTGAGGGGGGGGGGCTGCAAATCGAAAACTTGAGTGAGGGGTGCAAATCGAAAATATGTCCCCGGGAAGGGTCGCTACGCCTCTGGGGGGGGGGTCGACACCATTAAGTGCCTCACCGGGTAACACCCGACCTCGCTACGCCACTGAGTTAAACCGACTCTCTTAACATTTATTACTCAGCGCAAGTTTACAAACACAAATCTAGCAATATTCCCCTGTAGATTGTAGGTATAGATCTCCCAACATGATATCGAACTTCTCCATAATATCTGTGTACACAAAAATAGTGTGTTTTACGTTCTCGTTAACATAAATGTAATCTCTAAACAGTGGCGTAACTATGGTAGGTCCGGCTTATGCTATAGACAGAAATTACTTTAACGAACTTGGAGGATACGACACCGAGATGAAAGTCTGGGGAGGAGAAAACATTGAGATGTCTTGGAGGGTAAGTGGTGAGAGCCATGTATAGATCTGTGTTTACAATGAATTACTTCGTCAATTGAATAAAGAATTCTTAATTACAATCCCTGCATACACCCCAGGTGTGGATGTGTGGAGGGAGACTCCTGCATGTCCCCTGTTCTAGAGTAGGTCACGTGCCCCGAGGACAGCCGTACACGTTCCCAGGTGGAAGAACACAAATAGAACATTACAACTACAAGAGGGCAGCCCTCGTCTGGATGGGCAACTACACCAGGTTTCTGTACAACATCTATCCTGATATGAAGGTAAGATGGGCAACTACACCAGGTTTCTGTACAGCATCTATCCTGATATGAAGGTAAGATGGGCAACTACACCAGGTTTCTGTACAGCATCTATCCTGATATGAAGGTAAGATGGGCAACTACACCAGGTTTCTGTACAGCATCTATCCTGATATGAAGGTAAGATGGGCAACTACACCAGGTTTCTGTACAGCATCTATCCTGATATGAAGGTAAGATGGACAACTACACCAGGTTTCTGTACAGCATCTATCCTGATATGAAGGTAAGATGGGCAACTACACCAGGTTTCTGTACAGCATCTATCCTGATATGAAGGTAAGATGGGCTTCTACACCAGGTTTCTGTACAGCATCTATCCTGATATGAAGGTAAGATGGGCAACTAAGTACGAAATAAATAGCTCTTTTGAATTTATTTTAAAGAAAAAAATATTCTAGTTTGGATACTGAATGTCTAAAATATATTATTTCAGGGAGGTAATCTTTTAATTAATTTAAAATCATGGATTATTTCTCTTTATTCTGTTTTTAGCAGAATTAATAAATAATTGTATTCTGTGTTCTATTATCTTCTAGAATCTCGATGTTGGTGACGTGAGTGAGAGACTGGCACTGAAAACAAAACTTGGATGTAAAGATTTTAGTTGGTATCTTCAGAACATTTGGCCAGAGTTGAATGTCTACGATGAAAACGTTATTTATTGGGGTCAGGTATGACTAAACCATCTAAAAAAAAATTTGAATCACCTGCGATGTGGTGGTAAATGACTGACAAACTGTTAAAATAAAATAATTAAATTGGATAAGTTGTTAAATTAAAATAGACATACATGAATTTTTTGTTATGTTTGTTCAAGTTTTGTTATCAATTATACAGTTTAAGCAAAGCAAATGTATTATCTCTTTCAAAAATATTTAAACACAGTAAGTCACGCTATAAAATGACTTGTATCTTAGATCAAACCAAATGACCTGTATCTTAGACCAAACCAAATGACTTGTATCTTGACCAAACCAAATGACTTGTATCTGCAGGTGAGGAACAGAGGCACGTCCATGTGTCTGGACAACAACGGGTACCTGATGCAGGGGGCGGAGCCTTTGACGGTTAAAAGCTGTTCAGGGGATCTTCAAACTCAGGTGAGTTGGTTAAACTCAGGTGAGTTTGTTAAACTCTTGTGAGATTGTTAAACTCTTGTGAGATTGTTAAACTCTTGTGAGATTTGTTAAACTCAGGTGAGATTGTTAAACTCAGGTGAGATTGTTAAACTCAGGTGAGATTGTTAAACTCAGGTGAGATTGTTAAACTCTTATTAGATTGTTAAAACTCTTGTGAGATTGTTAAACTCATTTCAGATTGTTAAACATAGTCAATTTGTCAAATATATTTACGGTTGTTAATTTGTCAAATACAGGTATGATTTTTAACTTTTTGACAATGTCTTGGAATACACAACCGTTTATTCTTTATTTTGATTTTTAAGTTAAAGCAATGTGTATAATGTTAAATAAAATCTATTTGCTATATCAATTGTTTGATTGTGATTAAAAAATTTAAGTATTTCATTCTTGTATAAAATTTATTGGAACAAATTGGCAGTTTTAAATTAGACTTGATAGAAGCAAATCAATTATAAATTAGTGGTATTATTATTTTGTAATTGTAAAAAAAGCTTTACCATTTTTTTTTACATTAAACTATAAAAAAATTTAACGATGTATTTTTTGAATATCTTGTTTGTTTAATAAATATGTATCGATTGGATCAGATTTGTCGTATATGTTCTCAAGTACTAGTTGATTTGTCTCTACAGGGTTTCTCTCTAACCAAGGGCGGAAGTCTGAGAACAACTCTACAGTGTGTCGTCGTCTATTTGGGGGACACTCAACCGGTGCTGGAGGATTGCGTCATGGGCATCCAGGACACATGGAAGTATTGGGTATATCATTATTTTATTCCATACACGTATCTCATTTATAGTTTCTTCCAGGAACCCCCCACCCCCACCTCCCCCAAGATAGTCTACCGCCCCCCCCCCCCAAGAATGAAATGGAATTTATATAGAAAACATACTTTTACCAGTGTCTACCCCCCACCCCCCGAAAATGTTGTCCGCCCCCCCCCCCTCCGGAGAAAAAAGTCAGGAATAAACACTGGTCTCATTTGGGTCATACCAGTCCAATTGTTTTAGTTTCAGTTCCCTAAAATCAATAACTCATAATATATTTATGTCCAGGTTTGTAACCGACGAACGTTAATTTTTTACTAAATATTTTCATAAAACTTGCAGACAAATAGAATCGCACCACTTATCACTCAAAAGACCACTTTATAATCGCTGAATGCTAATACCCCGGTAAATATTTTCTTTGAATTTTCAGGACAAATCAATTTTTCATTTAACCTCTGTCTTGTGTCTGGAGGATGTGGCACAAAGCCCAATGTTGATGCCTTGTTCGGCTGAAAATCATAATCAGACTTGGGAATTTAGACCTTTCAAATTTAACGAATGAAATTATTATTGAAAATGTTCTACAATGCTAATAAATTATATTAGGTATGATTTATAAAGGATGACATCTTACTTATACAAAATATCCTGTGGTTCGTTAGTTCGTGTGTTAGTGTCGTCTTTTAATTTATCTCAGATTTGTGAATTGAAATGTATATAGTCGATAATATGGGGTTTGGGGTGGATAACTTAACTATTCCAAGTCAAGAGAGAGAAAAGGGAGAGGGCTTAGGGGCTTTCTGCGACAG